>NC_068452.1:24845064-24885064 GCF_023373465.1 Oncorhynchus keta
GTAGTGTGGGCTAGTGGTTGTGTAGGGTAGTGGTAGTGGTAGTGGTAGTGTAAGGTTGTGGTGGTGTAGGGTAGTGGTAGTGATAGTGTAAGGTTGTGGTGGTGTAGGGTAGTGGTAGTGGTCGTGGTAGTATCTGTGTAGGGTACTGGTAGTGGTAGTGTAGGGTAGTGGTAGTGGTGGTACGGAATAGTGGTAGTGGTGGTAGTAGTGGTGGTGGTAATGGTGGAGTAGGGTAGTGGTAGTAGTAGTGGTGGTGGTAGTGGTTGTGTAGGGTAGTGATAGTAGTAGTGGTGGTGGTGGTAGTGGTGGTGTAGGTTAGTGGTAGTGGTGGTGTAAGGTAGTGGTAGTAGTAGTGGTGGTGGTAGTGGTTGTGTAGGGTGCTGGTAGTGGTAGTGGTGGTAGTGGTGGTGTAGGGTAGTGGTAGTGGTTGTGTAAGGTAGTGGTAGTAGTAGTGGTGGTAGTGGTGGTGGTGTAGGGTAGTGGTAGTGGTTGTGCAAGGTAGTGGTAGTAGTAGTGGTGGTAGTGGTGGTGGTGTAGGGTAGTGGTAGTGGTTGTGTAGGGTAGTGGTAGTAGTAGTGGTGGTGTTAGTGCTTGTGTAGGGTAGTGGTAGTAGCTGTGTAGGGTACTGGTAGTGGTAGTGGTAGTGTAGGGTAGTGGTAGTAGTAGTGGTGGTGGTAGTGGTTGTGTAGGGTAGAGGTAGTAGCTGTGTAAGGTGCTGGTAGTGGTAGTGGTGGTGGTGGTGGTAGTGGTGGTGTAGGGTAGTGGTAGTGGTTGTGTAAGGTAGTGGTAGTAGCTGTGTAGGGTAGTGGTAGTGTAGAATAGAGTAGAGTAGAGTAGAGTAGTGGTAGTGATGGTACGGGCTAGTGGTAGTGGTTGTAGTAGTGGTAGTGGTAGTGATGGTGTAGGGTAGTGGTAGTAGCTGTGTAGGGTATTGGTAGTGGTAGTGGTTGTAGTAGTGGTAGTGGTTGTGTAGGGTAGTGGTAGTAGCTGTGTAGGGTATTGGTAGTAGTAGTGGTAGTGGTAGTGTAGAGTAGTGGTAGTGATGGTACGGCCTAGTGGTAGTGATGATGTAGGGTATTGGTAGTAGTAGTGGTAGTGGTAGTGTAGAGTAGTGGTAGTGATGGTACGGACTAGTGGTAGTGATGGTGTAGGGTATTGGTAGTAGTAATGGTAGTGGTAGTGTAGAGTAGTGGTAGTGATGGTACGGCCTAGTGGTAGTGATCGTGTAGGGTATTAGTAGTGGTAGTGGTAGTGTAGAGTAGTGGTAGTGATGGTACGGACTAGTGGTAGTGATGGTACGGCCTAGTGGTAGTGATCGTGTAGGGTATTAGTAGTGGTAGTGGTAGTGTAGAGTAGTGGTAGTGATGGTACGGCCTAGTGGTAGTGATCGTGTAGGGTATTAGTAGTGGTAGTGGTAGTGTAGAGTAGTGGTAGTGATGGTGTAGGGTATTGGTAGTAGTAGTGGTAGTGTAGAGTAGTGGTAGTGATGGTACGGCCTAGTGGTAGTGATGATGTAGGGTATTAGTAGTGGTAGTGGTAGTGGTAGTGTAGAGTAGTGGTAGTGTAGAGTAGTGGTAGTGATGGTACGGACTAGTGGTAGTGATGGTGTAGGGTGATGGAAGTGGTAGAAGTGGTAATACCTTGTTGGAGGCCATGTCACCGACACTGCGGTGGGTCTGGATGGTCTCCAGCTGGTCCAGACACCAGTCTAACTCAGCCAGAGTCTCCCTTGCCATCTGCTGGTACGTCTCATCTACACACATACACAGGAGTGAAGAGGGTGGCATTAATGTGCTGTATGTATTATTATAACCGGTATAATCTCTGCATTGATATAATATAATGTATCATAATATAATGGTCTGTGTAACGGTCATATTCTCTGCATCTGTGTGTTCTCTTGAACTGTATCAGTCAAATTGCTACATTTGTCATTTCTTAGAATAGTTCAGTTGAGACTCCAGATTGACACTTATTATTCAAATCATCTGCAGAATTAAATGCAGCCTATCGGTATCCATTATTGAGAAAGCCACAGGCCATGTTGCTGCAAATTCTTCTATTAATATCGGTGCATTTCTTTATGAGTTTTTGGAAGCTTGAGTGCACACTACCAAAACACTGTGAGTTGTGTGGGAGAGTGTTCCCAATCAGTAGACTAAAGTTCATTTTAGCAGGAAACCTACCAGAGAGTGTTGCCTGGGGAACAGTGGGTTGGCTTGTCACTGGTGACCTCCTGTGGACAAATAGATCATTACATCATCATTGGAAATGATAAAGCGTGCTCTCTAGTGGACTCTAAGAACATTAAGGTTGTATTGGGCATGAATTGTGTAGCGTAACAACATAACACTGGAAATAGATAAGCAAACATATTTAACCTCATCTGTATTATGGACAATAACATTTGTGAGGAATCATAAACTATTTGCATAGATCTGCATCGCAGTCTTTTGAAATATTGTTGTAGCTAACAATATTAAAAACAATGCCTCCTTTAAGCGAGGCTCTCTCAGCTCTCAGCTGTCTCTTTCTCTACATGGAGGTTCAACTTGCAGTCTAGTGAGGGAGGTTTCTGTTTGGAGCTGAGAGCATCATGCTCACTAATTATAGCTCTAGATAATTCCATGTTGCATTGTTACTGCTCATATTGACGTACTGCTAAAAAGCCTGCCAACTCATGCTCTGCCTGTTTCTTGCATTACAAAGGAGGATATATTTAGCATTATTGACCACTTCTATCCTTGTGAATAACCAGTCAGTCAGGTAGTCAGGCAGTCAGTCTGTCTGTCTGTTAGTCTGTCAGGTAGTCAGCCAGTCAGGCAGTCTTTCAGTCAGTCTTTCAGACTTCCACTGGGGACATGATGATCTCAGCAGAACACGATAAAGAGACAACGTGAGGAGAGTATTGCCACATTATACCCTACTGATATGACACAGTTCTGACAAAATAGAAGGAAGAAATGTGATATTTACTAAAACTACATATGAAGAGTTTAATTCAAAAACAGTAAATATCCATTTTCAGAAATGTTGGTAAATTAACTGTTATTGTTTAACGAAATAATGAACAGATTGGTGTTTTTTCACTATCTAATCATGGCATTTGGTTGTTCAATGACAGACATGTATTTGTTTAAATCGATCACTTGGTCGTTTCATTTCAAGAAAGACAAATAATAATGTATTTTCTTTGCAAAATGCTGTATATCCGCCTCATTCTCAGAGAAATAAGGGAGTACTGTTCGGTTTTACACAGTCAAATGTAACAAATAACGACCCGTTTTCATAACGAAATGTACTAATGATACATTTCTGACATCAATATAATAAAAAATAACTATTGTAATAATTCAATACAGTAATATGATATGATTTGATTTGATATCTGTATATAAAACCCTTACATTTGACATTTGAGTCATTTGGCAGGTGCTCTTATACACAGCGACTTATATAGTAAGGCATTCATCTTAAGATACAGTAGCTAGGTGAGACAACCACATATCACAGTCAAATATACAGGTCACGAAGATTCCATTCCAGCTAAACAATGGATATATAGCGTTTTGCAAAAAAAAAAAACATTTTCATACACATCTAAAATCTATTCCAGAAAACATCTTGAGAACAGTAATATTTTACACACACACGAAGGTACGAACAATTAATCATTCCTGGTGAAAAAAACACAAGTGAAAAATTGGTTGATATAGTGTTTTGGAAATAAACTCTTCATATTCCAGTGAGAATAAGGACTGCACAGGTCCAGTGGGAACATATCATTCATGCTGCGATAGAGAAGAGAGATGTGGCCACATTAAGAGGGGTTGAAAGGGTGACGTGGCTGACGAGATGCTACTGACTTGTTAGTGGGTGTCGTGACATTGGCGAGGATGGTGAAGTTGCTTCTTACAGTTCGTAGACTGGCCAACACCTGGGGGATGGACGGACGGCGGGGGGTGGGGGCGGCGGGGAGAGGGGCAGAGAGCAGAGCGAGACAAATTCACTTACATACTCGGTTTAGCCGCTTTCGAGTTCTTTACGGCATTGTTCTATCTTTCGGCAGGAAGGGTGACGTGTACGTCACTTCATCAGCAAACTGCAGAGCTGGTGCTTACCTGAGCAAAAGGGGTGACTATGAGATCTTCTGCATGCCTGTAGAAAGAGAGATAGAAAATGAACAGAGGAAGGAGATGACAGTAAGGTCAGCAGGATAGATGGAGAGTTATCGCTGAGGTGTAACCTCTATGACAGTTTACATTAACACATACGGGATATGTATGTGAACCAATGGTATCCATAGCCCTATCTGAATCTAAACCAAATATTTTTGGTTCTGACCAAAAAGCATCTTCCTGAAATGGAAGCAGACCAAGACAAATTACACCGCTGTGAAGCGAAAGATATTTTAGTATGAACATTAGCATAATACTGCCATAATCATAATAATCATGAATGCCAAGTCGGCTGATTGTGATTGTATAGTGAGTAATGTATGGTGTTGCAGCAATCTAGAGTGTCAGTGAGGCTACTTTCACTCAGAGGGGTTTTAACCATGTGGATTAGCCAAGGTGGTTTTGATGGCATGTGATGAACACAGGAAGTGGAGGTTGTAAGGGGGTACATACTCACCAAACCAGGGTTCAATTAGCACTATACATTATCTGGGCTTGATTGAGTTTGCCTGGCGCAATGGAACCAATGGAATAGTCCTATAAGTTGAAACCCCCGCCCAGGTTTGATACTCACCCCTCACTGTTGATGGAGGAGTTGCGTGACATGTTCTTGGGGGACATGTCATAGTCGGAGTCTGATCGGTACAGGAAGGACTCCCTGCGCTCCCCGCGACTCCTGCACCCCTCTGTGGTAAAGGAGGGGTGCAGCCCCAGCACAGGACTCGCCTGCGAATCCATGGGGCTGCGGCCGGGCGAAGGACCATTCTCTGAGTCAAAACTGAAAGACAAAGTGAGAGAGACAGGAAAGTTGTCTGGATCAATGCTTCATTAAAGGCATTTCCCTGTGTTTTATATATATTTACACACTAAGAGGTTGGAATAAATCTGTGAATTTGTAAAAAGTGATGATAATGCCCTTTTAGTGTAAGAGTTGTTTAAAAATACAGCCCGAAATTGCCTGTGTGAGGAGTCTGGATTTCCTGCTTATTCTCTCCTGATTCCGTGAAACCTCCAACCTCGATTTTGGGAAAACCAGTGAATATATTGAATGTTCCCGGAATTTTGCAACCATAGGTGGGAAGAAGTTTTGGCCTGCCTGGTGACATCACCAGACGGTAAATTAGGTAACAGACCAATAAGAAAGAGAGTTTCAAACCTCTCTGCCAATAACACCTAGTATTCCCCTCCCCACTCAGACCACTCCCAGGCAGACAGTCCTAGCAACATTCTTGCTTGAGAAATTGCTAAGTAGCTATTTGTGTATGTTTTTGACCATTTTAACTTAAAACAATCTCACCAAGGTACTTATTGTTACCCATGAATGAATTGATATTGAGATATTTAAAACAATATATATGGGGGATTGGAGATGATGCAGACAAATTACTTTGATGGAAGCTACAATTCATCTGCAATATTAAAGCTGATCTACATATATACACAAGAGCACCATACCAATCTAGCGTTACAGACAACCACATGACCCCAAACACAAGATTAGGAATAATCTCAAAGAGAACCAGTCAAACAGAAGCTTAGTGAGAGTTTAGCCAAAGTGTACACAGAAACATACTTCTTAGGTTTAGAGGGTGATTTCTCTTTTTTGAACCATGAATGTCTCTACAGCTTCATCAAAAATGAAAAGCACATCATGGAGGGAGATATTGTGAAGCACACACACACACACACACACACACACACACACACACACACACACACACACACACACACACACACACACACACACACACACACACACACACACACACACACACACACACACACACACACCAGAGGGCCTATTAACTGTGGGTGGCTACGTGAACCCCATGAATACCTGAGAGGAAGGTGAGACTGAGACGACAGTCTGCGCTCTATACTTCGGTTGAGCTTCATACGGCGGAAAAACACGGAATTCCCGTGTCCCCGAGTGTGGTCGTGATCAGGGGACACAGGTGAGTTAGCGGAGGTGACGTAGGGAGAGGTGGGGGTCAGGCTGGGCGTGGTCAACCCCTCGGGGGTCTCCCACAGATTCATCTGTCGTGTCAGCTTCCTCTGACTCATCTCTGGAAGCTCTGGGCACGACGGAGAGGACTGACGGAAGAAACCACCATCCCTCTCTCCCTCTTCTTCTCTCTCTCTCTCTCTCTCTCTCTCTCTCTCTCTCTCTCTCTCTCTCTCTCTCTCTCTCTCTCTCTCTCTCTCTCTCTCTCTCCCTCTTCTTCCCTCTCTCTCCCTCTTCTTCTCTCTCTCTCTCCCTCTTCTTCTCTCTCTCTCTCCCTTTTCTTCCCTCTCTCTCCCTCTTCTTCCCTCTCTCTCCCTCTTCCTCTCTCTCTCTCCCTCTCTCTCTCTCTCTCTCTCTCTCTCTCTCTCTCTCTCTCTCTCTCTCTCTCTCTCTCTCTCTCTCTCTCTCTCTCTCTCTCTCTCTCTCTCTCTCTCTCTCTCTCTCTCTCTCTCTCCCTCTTCTCTGTCTATCAAACTTTGTCTGCTACTGCCAACACTTCAACCTCCCAATCGGTCTGTCAGTCACTCTCCCTCCTACGCTCCCCCCTGGACCCCCGCCTTGTTCCACGGTTCAGTAGCAGAGCTCACATCCCAGACAAAGAGAGTTCTCCTGCACACACCAGCACAAAATCCTGCCAGTTAGAAAGCCCTTGATAACAGACCCTAATCCTATAGTTTTATTCCTGGTCCCAATCCTCAGAGTCCATGTTCAGTTGAAGTCGTCGAGCTTTGATCCTGAAGCCCCGGAGTTCTGCTGCATTTGCTCACGTCCTTTGTTCACCTCCACACCACTTTGTTCCCTGTTTCTCAGCAGCTTGTTTCTTCCTGTGTAGGTTTGTTTTTGTTTATTCTGTCACTGAAGGGCGGCAGTGCAGCTGTAACCCACAGCCTCTCTCTCAGCTATCAGCTATCTGAACAGGGCCACTCTCAGGGGAGGGCTTCTGATATTTCACTAGCTCAGCTCTCACTCTCAATCGCTCTGTCTGAGTCCATATACTTTTCCTGTGTGTCCTCCTCAGAGTCCATGTTCAGTTGAAGTCGTCGAGCTTTGATCCTGAAGCCCCGGAGTACTGCTGCATTTGCTCACGTCCTTTGTTCACCTCCACACCACTTTGTTCCCTGTTTCTCAGCAGCTTGTTTCTTCCTGTGTAGGTTTGTTTTTGTTTATTCTGTCACCGAAGGGCGGCAGTGCAGCTGTAACCCACAGCCTCTCTCTCAGCTATCAGCTATCTGAACAGGGCCACTCTCAGGGGAGGGCTTCTGATATTTCACTAGGTCAGCTCTCACTCTCAATCGCTCTGTCTGAGTCCATATACTTTTCCTGTGTGTCCTCCTCCTGCCTCTCTGTCCTTGTTCTCCCCGACCAGGCCCCTCAGGGACACTGTGGCTGCCACTCTGCCCGGGCGTCTGCCCAATGTTTCACTCACACCCACACCACCTGGAGGACACACCGACGCTGGTCGGTCCGCTGCTCCGTTTCCTTTCTTTCTCTCTCCTTTTCTTCGCTTTCTCTGCCTGTTTTTTTCTCCTTTACTTTCTTCACCTCCCCCTGCTTCAAGCGTGTGCTATGTTTCTCTCTCCTTATCTCCCTGCTCACCGCTTCTCTAGCAGCAACAGACCACCGGCAGTAGCGAGAGAGAGAGAGAGAGAGAGAGAGAGAGAGAGAGAGAGAGAGAGAGAGAGAGAGAGAGAGAGAGAAAGTGGATGAGGATGGAGAAGGAGTCAAGGAGAAAAAGGAGGGAAGGACAGAGGAGAAGAGAATGAGGAGTGACTCATGGCCTGTGGAACTGTTTACAAGAGCATGCATGATTTGTTTCCAAAACATTCTTTTTTAACATCAACAGCCAAGCCAACAGCCAAGCTTCTTGACCTTTGCAGTACACAGAAAAACATGGGCCTACTGACCAAGTACAGAGCTACTACACAAACAGACCCCTACTCCGAGAAAATACACATCAGAGTGTGTGAGTGTGTCTGTGTGTGTGTGTGGGTGTGTTGTTTCTGACAAAAAGAAGAGACACAAGAAAAGAGTTTATCTGCATGTATGCATGAACACTTGTGTATGTGAATGTGTACAACAGTGAGTTTGTGTGTATCTGTTTGTTTTTTCATGCTAATGTGAATCTTGTGTCATCCGTTTCTTTGTTTTTGCAGCAGCAGCCGAGGTAAATCCCGGTGCATGAATTCTACATACCACTAGGCTGACTAGACAAGGCAGATAGCAGCACAAAGACTATCCACAGAGCAGAACACTACAGAGATGAGATGCCTTGTCAACCACCCATTTCCCCCTCCTCTCTCTCTCTCTCTCTCTCTCTCTCTCTCTCTCTCTCCTCCCACACTGTCACTGTCTGCTGTCTTTCAAGACCCTTCCTTTCCCTTTCTGCCTCTCTCTCTGTCATGTGTCTCTCTTCCAGTGACTCACCCCAGAATAATGAAGGAAAAAGAAGAAGGCACCAGCTGGATGGTAGAGGGGAACTCAGCTCCCATTTGTTTGTGGGGCACAAGGGACCCGCCTGAGCATAGCCCTCTTAAGTCACTCATGAACAGTCCTTTATGAAATATGGGCTATGGGAACATTGCTCTGATCCTCTGACTGCTGAAGGATTCTTACTCATTGTGACGAATGCAATTAAAATCTGCAGGGGGTCGATGCAAAATGTAAAAAGTCCATAATCAAATGATCAGTTATTAAGTAATAAAGCTGGACGTTTCAGTGTGAATTTGTGTGAACAAACACACAAACACACACACACACACACACACACACACACACACACACACACACACACACACACACACACACACACACACACACACACACACACACACACACACACACACACACACACACACACACACACACACACACACACACCCTAACAAAGTGTGATTTTCTACCACAAACACTTCAGTATCCCTGCACATTGTCAATTTGGTATTGGCAGTGTACATAGCTTCCTATCTTATTTGTTATTTCTCTTGTTTTCTTTATCATATAGAGTACCCGTCAAAAGGTTGGACACACCTACTCATTCAAGGATTTCTCTTTATTTAAATGTTTTCTACATTGTAGAATAATAGTGAAGACATCAAAACTATGTGTCACGACTTCCGCCGAAGTTGTTTCCTCTCCTTGTTCGGGCAACGTTCGGCGTTCGCCGTCGCCGGTCTTCTAGCCATCATTGATCCACTTTTCATTTTCCATTTGTTTTGTCTTGTCTTCCCACACACCTGGTTTCAATTCCATCATTACATGTTGTGTATTTAACTCTCTGTTCCCCCCCACCCATGTCCTTGTCCGGAATTGTTTATTGTAAGTGCTTGTGCACGTTATGTCTGGTGTGTGACGAGTTTTGTAGCCATGGTATTGATTGTTTTGTTTACGGTGATTTGTATTATTAAACTGCGCCGTTGTAAATCAGTTTTTGCTCTCCTGCGCCTGACTTCTCTGCCGCCAGTACGCACCCTTACAGAATTCCGGACCAAACTTATGGAGTCAGCAGGAGCAGGTACCCCGGGTATAAGGGTGGAGGAGCGCGTCCGGGAGCACGCAGCAATGCTCCACCATCTTGGCACCGCCATGGACCGCGTTGTCCAGACAATGGACCGCTGGGAGAGACAGGGAGTTCTACCAGCGCCTACACCAGCACAACCGGGGACTCCACTACGCACCCCTCCTTCTCCTGGACCCAGTGGGATTCGTCTCTCCCTTCCCCAGGAATATGATGGGACGGCTGCGAACTGCCAGGGGTTCCTGTTGCAGCTGGACTTATACCTGGCAACCGTCCACCCGGCTCCTTCGGGCCAAGAGAGGGTGTCTGTGCTTCACCGGGAAAGCCCTGGAGTGGGTCAACGCCGTGTGGAGAGAGGGAGATCTGGCGTTGGACCATTTTGAGGAGTTCACCCGCCATTCCCGGGCAGTCTTCGACCACCCGCCCGAGGGTAGAGCGGCAGGTGAACGACTCTTCCATCTGAGGCAGGGGACGAGGAGCCTCCAGGAGTTCGCCCTGGAGTTTCGGACCCTGGCTGCCGGCGCGGGATGGAGCGACAGGGCCCTGATTGACCATTATCGCTGCAGTCTGAGCGAGGACGTCCGTCGGGATTTGGGCTGCAGAGACACCACCCTCACATTCGACCAGCTGGTAGACCTGTACATCCGACTGGATAACCTGCTGTGGAAGACGGCTTTCAGTACCACCTCAAGGCACTATGAGCACCTTGTCATGCTGTACGGGTTGATGAATGCGCCATCAGTCTTCCAAGCCTTTGTAGACGAGATTTTCAGGGACCTGCACGGGCAGGGTGTAGTGGTGTATATTGATGACATTCTGATATACTCCGCTACACGCGCCGAGCATGTGTCCCTGGTGCACAGGGTGCTTGGTCGTCTGTTGGAGCATGACCTGTACGTCAAGGCTGAGAAATGCCTGTTCTTCCAGCAGTCTGTCTCCTTCCTAGGGTACCACATTTCCACCTCAGGGGTGGAGATGGAGAGTGACCGCATTTCAGCCGTGCGTAATTGGCCGACTCCCACCACGGTAAAGGAGGTGCAGCGGTTCTTAGAGTTTGCCAACTACTACCGGAGGTTTATCCAGGGTTTTGGTCAGGTAGCAGCTCCCATTACCTCACTGCTGAAGGGGGGCCTGGTGTGCTTGCAGTGGTCAGCTGAGGCGGACAGGGCTTTGAGTCACCTGAGGGCTCTGTTTACCTCGGCTCTCATGCTGGCCCATCCGGATCCCTCTTTGGCGTTCATAGTGGAGGTGGATGCGTCCGAGGCTGGGATAGGAGCTGTGCTCACTCAGCGTTCGGGTACGCCACCGAAGCCTGCCCCTGTGCCTTCTTCTCGAAGAAGCTCAGCCCGGTGGAGCGAAACTATGACGTGGGGGACTGGGAGCTGTTGGCTGTCGTCAAGGCCTTGAAGGCGTGGAGACATTGGCTTAAGGGGGCTAAACACCCTTTTCTCATCTGGACTGACCACTGCAATCTGGAGTACATCCGGGCATCGAGGAGACTGAACCCACGCCAGGCAATGTGGGCCATGTTTTTCACCCGTTTTGTGTTCACCCTTTCCTACAGACCTCCCCGCCTCCTGCCTGGTGGTGCCGATAGTGTGGGAGCTGGACGTGGACATTGAGCAGGCATTACGTACAGAGCCCGCTCCCGTCCAATGTCCCGTCTGCTGTTCGTGACCGGTTGATCTATTGGGCCCACATGTCACCTCTGGTCATCCTGGGATCGGTCGGACAGTGCACTGTTTGAGCGGGAGGTACTGGAGACCTACCTTGGTTAAGGATGTGAGGGTTTATGTTTCCTCCTGCTCGGTGTGCACCCAGTGTAAGGCTCCTAGGCACCTGCCCAGAGGGAAGCTACACCACTTACTCGTTCCACAACGGCCTTGGTCGCAGCTGTCGGTGGATTTTCTTACCGATCTCCCCCCCACAGAGTAACACCGCGATCTTGGTCATTGTGGATCGGTTCTCTAAGTCCTGTTGTCTCCTCCCTCTGCCCGGTCTCCAAACGGCCCTACAGATTGTGGAGGCCTTGTTTACGCACGTCTTCTGGCACTACGGGGTGCCGGTACTACCGGGTCTGCGGTTTGTGGGGTCATTAAAAGTCCTGGGGAGAGTGAACAAGGTTTGCTATAGGTTACAGCTTCCCCCCAATTACCGTATTAACCCCTGGTTCCATGTGTCTCTCCTCAGGCCGGTGGTTGCTGGCCCGCTCCAGGAGTCTGAGTTGTGGGAAGTTCCTCCGCCCCCACTAGACATCGAGGGGGCCCTGGCGTACACCGTTCGCTCCCTATTGGATATGAGGCGTCGGGTGAGGGGCCTTCAGCATCTCGTGGAGTGGGAGGGGTACGGTCCAGAGGACAGGTGCTGGGTTCCGGTCGAGGACGTGTTAGACCCTTCAATGCTGCAGGAGTTGCCTGTCTTCTAGCCATCATTGATCCACTTTTCATGTTTTGTCTTGTCTTCCCACACACCTGGTTTCAGTTCCATCATTACATGTTGTGTATTTAACCTTCTGTCCCCCCCATGTCTTTGTCCGGAATTGTTTTTTGTAAGTGCTTGTGCACGTTATGTCTGGTGTGCGACGGGTTTTGTACCCATTGTACCCATTGTACCCATTGTACCCATTGTACCCATTGTATTGATTGTTTTATTTACGGTGATTTTTATTATTAAACTGCACCGTTGTAACACAGATTTTGCTCTCCTGCGCCTGACTTCTCTGCTGCCAGTACGCACCCCTTAAATCATTTTAAAAACTATGAAATAACACATATGGAATCATGTAGCAAGCAAAAAAGTGTTAAACAAATCAAATATGCTTTACATTTTCGATTCTTTAAAGTAACCACCCTTTGCCTTGATGACAGCTTTGCACACTCTTGGCATTCTCTCAACCAGCTTCATGAGGAATGCTTTTCCAACCGTCTTGAAGGAGCCCACATATGCTGAGCACTTGTTGGCTGCTTTTCCTTCACTCTGCGGTCAAACTCATCCCAAACCATCTCATTTTGGTTGAGGTCGGGTGATTGTGGAGGCCAGGTCATCTGATGCAGCACTCCATCACTCTCCTTCTTGGTCAAATAGTCCTTACACAGCCTGGAGGTGTGTTTTGGGTCATTGTCCTGTTTAAAAACAAATTATAGTCCCACTAAGCGCAAACCATATGGGATGGAGTATCGCTGCAGAATGCTGTGGTAGCCATGCTGGTTAAGTGTGCCTTGAATTCTAAATAAATAACCAACAGTGTCACCAGCAAAGCACCCCCACTCCATCATTCCTTTCACGGTGGGAACCACACATGTGGAGATCATCCATTCATTCATCTATGTCTCACAAAGGCATGGCAGTTGGAACCAAAAATCTTAAATATGGACTCATCAGACAGATTTCCACCGGTGTAATGTCCATTGCTTGGGTTTCTTGGCCTAAGCAAGTCTTTTCTTCATATTGGTGTCCTTAAGTAGTGGTTTCTTTGCAGCAATTCGTGCATGAAGGCCTGATTCACAGTCTCTTCTGAACAGTTGATGTTGAGATGTGTCTGTTACTTGAACTCTGTGAAGCATTTATTTTGGCTGCAATTTCTGAGGCTGGAAACTCTAATGAACCTATCCTCTGCAGCAGAGGTAACTCTGGGTCTTCCTTTCCTGTGGCGTTCCTCATGAGAGACAGTTTTATCATAGAGCTTGATAGTTTTTGCGACTGCACAATTGTACGCATTGAGTGACCTTCATGTTTTACAGAAATGATGGACTGTTATTTCTCTTTGCTTATTTGAGCTGTTAACATGGATTTGGTCTTTTACCAAATAGGGTTATCTTCTGTATACCAACCCTACCTTGTCACAACACAACTAATTGGTTCAAACGCATTAAGAAGGAAAGGAATTCCACAAATGAACTTTTAACAAGGCACACCTGTTAATTGAAATGCATTCCAGGTGACTACCTCATGAAGCTGGTTGAGATAATGCCAAGAATGTGCAAAGCTGTAATCAAGGCAAAGGGTGGCTACTTTGAAGAATCTCAAATCTCAAATATATTTTGATTTGTTTAACACTTTTTTTAGTTACTACATGATTCCATATGTGTTATTTCATCGTTTTGATGTCTTCACTATTATTCTACAATGTACAAAATAGTAAAAATAAAGAAAACCCCTTGAATGAGTAGGTGTCCAAACTTTTGACTGGTACTGTACATGTATTTAAAGAATATATATATTAGTTACACTATTTTGATATTGAATTACTGCACTGTTGGGTAGAGCATGAAGGGCTTGCAAGTTAAGCATTTCACTGTACTTGTGCATGTGACAATAAAACTTGGATGGGATGACTGTGGACAGCTACTCGCTCTTTCATTATGTGATAACAGAACCCCTGGAGAGGATGACTGTGGACAGCTACTCACTCTTTCATTATGTGATAAGAGAACCCCTGGAGAGGATGAGTGTGGACAATGACACGATGATCAGAGGTCTCACAGGAAAAGGGATGTGTGCCAGCTGGGCGACTCCTTCCTTTGCAAGATAACAACCATCACAGCTCAATGAGGATAGAGAGCGAGAGAGGAGCAGGCTAATTAAAATGGCAGTTTATCATGTAGCTCACCCGCGTTTTTCTACTTCTTCCAGTTGGTAGGTGACGTAGCATAGCGTCAACACATCTCACACTAGGCACAAGCACAGTAATGGACACAGCAACAAGATGGCAGTTACTGCCAGTTCAAATTGCATGACTATTGGATATGTTTTCATTGCCATGGGAAACCTATAAACCACCTTCATCGCTTGAGCAAATACTATAAAATGCTCAGCTCAATGGTATAATGGCTGAGTAGGGACCTTTGTACTGGCAGGTGCTGTAAACAGCTTGTCTTATTGAATTGATAAATCAAGATGATGTTCTATCTCGGCTTTTCTTGCAATGAATATTGCAGTGTATGCCGCTTCCTAACACTGTGAGTATCTAAACCCCGCTCTGCAGCCATACTCCTAACCCTCCTCTCTATGCAACACATTTCTATAACAAAGGGGGAGAATTTGATTATATTCCATTATTCCATTAATAACGCAGCTCTGAAAGGCTTTGAAGCCTGAGTCAATGTGCTGATTAGTTTAATTAAACCTGAGAGTTTTTAAGGGACAAGAAAGAATTACACTCTCACTCCTTCCAATGAACCCCCCTCCCATTGATTATATATTAACAACACACTTGGAGCTTATGAGTGTGTACGTGCGTGTGTGTGTGATGGAGAGCTGTTGCCACATCTCTCTCTCTCTCTCTCTCTCTCTCTCTCTCTCTCTCTCTCTCTCTCTCTCTCTCTCTCTCTCTCTCTCTCTCTCTCTCTCTCTCTCTCTCTCTCTCTCTCTCTCTCTCTCTCTCTCTCTCTCTCTCTCTCTCTCTCTCTCTCTCTCTCTCTCTCTCTCTCTCTCTCTCTCTCTCTCTCTCTCTCTCTCTCTCTCTCTCTCTCTCTCTCTCTCTCTCTCTCTCTCTGATTCTCTCTCTCTCTCTCTGATTCACTCTCTCTCTCTCTCTCTCTCTCTCTCTCTCTCTCTCTCTCTCTCTCTCTCTCTCTCTCTCTCTCTCTCTCTCTCTCCTCTCTCTCTCTCTCTCTCTCTCTCTCTCTCTCTCTCTCTCTCTCAAAATCTCTCTCTCTCTCTCTCTCTCTCTCTCTCTCTCTCTCTCTCAGAGGCTTGAGCTGCAGTTGGTCAGGCCCAGGCAGCCAGCATACAGCTCACATTCCCTTGCTGGGTGGGAAGGGAGGAAGGGATGGAGGGAGCTGGAGCCTTCATTTATTAAAGTCACTTTCCAAAATCGATCCCTCTATTCCACTCATTCTTATCCTCTCTCCCCACTGCCCAGGCCTACCCTCAGCCTGAATGGGGGATGAGAGTGATGTCCTGCCTCCGCTTCCTTTTCTGCCAAGCCAAGCACAGATGCTAACTTCCACATGCTATGTCAATCTCTCTCTGTGCATTGCCTCACCCAGGCGTTTAGCACCTGCCTGATTGCTATATGCGTGGGGGGAGAATGGAGGGAGGGAGTGAGGGGGAAAGGAAGGGAGGGACTACTTTTAAGGCCCCATCGTACAGACACAACTGTATTTATTGCTACGGTTGAATCCCGAACAGAATGTTGAATCAGCAACTGATCAGGCAGGGTAATAGGGCTTTTATTACAGAGCAGCTATCACTCTCTGTTGCAGCAGACCAGGGGCATATGTTCATATCAGACTAGAACGCCCATCACCGACTCAACTCAAAGCACATTTCAAATAAGATGGCCAAGCCAACAACAACACACCGTCTCCTCTCACCATTTCTACCTGCCCCAGCATGCCCTCTGTTTCACGCCAGTTCACGGTGCCATGACACAGACCTGCCTGCCCTGGCTGTGTTTTAAAGGCCAACATTTACACTGCTGCCCTGCCCAACTGCCTGAGCTCTGAGCCCTATGAGAAGAGGAGAGTGTTGGCCTGGCTGGAGCCTGGCGCTGCGCCACCCTTGGATCAGGGAGGGCATCTGGCCGTCCCAGCCTCACACAGGGCAGAGGGACACCGCAATGCAAGCAGGGTGGTCGGGAGTAGAGGAGAGAGAGAGAGAGAGAGAGAGAGAGAGAGAGAGAGAGAGAGAGAGAGAGAGAGAGAGAGAGAGAGAGAGAGATAAAGAGGGAGATAAAGACAATAGTTAAAGAGGAAGAGAGAGGGGATTCTCTCTACAGAGTGACAGGCTGGTCAGCTGGTCATCCCAGCGATGCCCTGACCGGCCGACCGGCTCCATCTGAGACAGAGAGAGAGCGAGAGGACAGAGGGAGAGAGTTCCCCCGTCCACTGTGCTGCATGCGGTCGGTCAGATAACAGCCAGAGGATTACAGAGCCATAATCCTGCCCACAGGATCAGCGACACCATCCAGAGGGGCCTGACTCAGAGAGCTGTCCATCCACTGTACTGGAGCCATATGGAGTTTTAACAAGGCAGCAGGCAGGAACACACCTTTAAGCTTAAGTATGACATACTGTAGTAGCTACAATTGATTCCTCAGACAATCACTCGGTCGACTGACCCCCGGCGGATGGTGGTGTCTTTCATTCAATCCAGAGATGCGCCCTAGTGGTTATTCAGTCTCCTCCATCAACTGTAGTGTGACGCCACAGGCTCAATTCAGTGTGAAGGAATGATGGGTTCAAATACTATTCTAAATCTTTCAAATACTTTAAGCGTTTGCTTTAGCCTGCCTGAAGTGCCAGATGTGCGGGGTCTGCAGCCTTTCAGACTATTCTATTAGTTCCATGGCACCAGGCAAGCTCAATCCAACCCAGCTAAAGCATTTCATAGAATTACAATGCTACTTAAATCCAGGTCTGCTAGATTAGCACCTGGCAGCACTCAGAATGTATAATGCAATGTACAAATCCAGTGGTTGTTAATTGAACAGATCCCATAACACTGTATTACACAAGCACAGCGCCCCCGGCCCCATGCGGTTCCTCCCCCTGTGTAGTCGGGTCTCTGTTGCCGTGTGGTTTTGTCCAGAACATCTGTATTCTCCCCCAAGCCACCAATCCCACCGCCTTACCATCACCACGTCAGTTACTCCAACTTTCTGAGAATCTTTGTCGGGGTAGAGCATGAATCAACAGTCCTTTTTCTGTTCATCTTCCATTCCTCAACTCGACCTATAAACTCCTTGTCTGCACGTCGCTGTGAAATATGCTTCCTTTTAACAGAACTTTGTCACAGTCTGATGAAAGGACCAGTCGCGTCATCAGTCATGGTGACTGTTCCTCTCGCAATGGTAAACAATGTCTCAACTGTGACACAACGCCGTTAAAAGTATTCGCACCGCTGGATCTTTTACACATTGTGTTGCGTTACAGCCTGAATGTAGAGTTTGTGTCACTGAATATGCTTGATTTTGTGTCACCACACACAATACCCGATAATGTCAGTGGGAATTTTTTGGGCGGGGGGGAACAAATTAATAGAAAATGAAAAGCTGAAATGTCTTGAGTCGATAAGTATTCAACCACGTTGTTATGGCTAGCCTAAATACGTTCAGGAGTACAAATGTGCTTAACAAGTCACTTATTAAGCTGCATGGGCTCATTCCGTGTTCAATAATAGTGGTTAACATTTTTTTGGGACGACTACCCCATCTCTGTACCCCACACATTTACAGAGTTTAATGGCTGTGACAGGAGAAAACTGAGGATGGATCAACAACATTGTAGTTACTCCACAATACTAAAAGAAAGAAGCCTGTACAGAATAACAAATATTCCAAAACATGCATCCTGTTTGCAACAAGGCACTTTAGTAATACCTCAAAAAAATTGGAAAAGAAATGCATTTTCTTGTCCTGAATACAAAGCGTTAGGTTTGGGGCAACTCCAACACAACACAGAGTACCACTCTTCATATTTTCAAGCATGGTGGTGGCTACATCATGTTATGGGTATGCTTGTCAACGGCAAGGGAGTTTTGTTGGATAAAAACAAATGGAATACAGCTGAGCACAGGCAAAACTCTATAGGAAAACCTGTTTCAGTCTGCTTTCCAACAGACACTGGGAGACTAATTGATCTTTCAGCAGTACAAGAACCTGAATCACAAGGCCAGATCTACACTGGAGTTGCTTACCAAGAAGACAGTGAATGTTCCTGAATGGCAGTTCAGACTTAAATCTGCTTGATAATCTATGGCAAGACTTGAAAATTGCTGTCTAGCAATGATCAACAAACTTGACAGAGCTTGAAGAATTAAAAAAATAAATGTACAATCCAGCTGTTAGGGACTTACCCAGAAAGACTCACAGTTGCCTCATTAACCCAACGAGAGTTGCCGATGTCGGCCATTAGCCAGTGGTGTAAAGTACATTTACATTTACATTTAAGTCATTTAGCAGACGCTCTTATCCAGAGCGACTTAAAATATTTGAAAGTACTACTGAAGTCGTTTTTTGGGGTATCTTTACTTTACTATTTATATGTTTGACTCAGGGTGTTGAATACTTCAATCAAGACATATTACTGTTTGATTTTTCAATATTTTATCTATTTTTTTCCCCCCACTTTGACATTACAGAGTATTTTGTGTAGATCAATGACAAAAAATCAGTTTGAATTCCAATTTGTAACACAACAAAATGTGGAAAAGTTCAAGGGGTGTGAACCCTTTCTGAACTGTGAGTATGTTGGAGTAACCAATGTTAGAAACCATATGTGTAAATAAGCAGCTACTGCATGTAAAAATGACTCACCTACTTCCATTCGTCAATGGATGATGAATATGCATATATACTCAACCAGCCCCATGACATCAGTTGTGCCATTATAATGACTATGGTGGGAAGCAACTATAAAGCACATTTGAACCTGCAACCATTGCATTGAATCATCTCTATCCTATCTCACTGTAAGGCTACAAAACCACCACTATTACCAGTATAAATGTACATCAGCAGCGCTGCATAGCGCAGTCTTTCTGTGTTGCCGATCAGTGTTGGACCGTGTGTCTCTGTGCATGTATGTGTGTGTGTGTTGGGTATATGCATGTGTGTGTGTGTGTGTGTGTGTGTGTGTGTGTGTGTGTGTGTGTGTGTGTGTGTGTGTGTGTGTGTGTGTGTGTGTGTGTGTGTGTGTGTGTGTGTGTGTGTGTGTGTGTGTGTGTGTGTGTGTGTGTGTGTGTGTGTGTGTGTGTGTGTGTGTGTGTGTGTGTGTGTGTGTGTGTGTGTGTGTGTGTGTGTGTGTGTGTGTGTGTGTGTGTGTGTGTGTGTGTGTGTGTGCGTGTGTGTGTGTGTGTCTGTTTGTGTGTGTGTGTAGCTCTGGCCCTCAGTCTACTGAATCAGTGTCCCAGCCAGTCAGTGGGTCCCAGGAGGCTCAGCCCCATCGGCCCCATGCTGCCTTTAACCTGACCAATGACAGCTGCCTGACACACCCACCACAGTTATTATACACTCTCCCCCTCCTGCTATCTCCCCTCCCTCTCTCTCTTTCACACAGTCCTCTGCTCGCTCCACTAAGCTTCATAACCTTTTTTATGTCAATTATCCCTGTTGAACCAGGGGCTGTTTAGTGTAAAAGGGAAACTGTTTAAAATCGTGTCTCAAACATCCACATATTTTAGCCAGCATTACTGAACTGGAATGTCAGGGGGAGCCTGAACAAGTGTTTGGTTTAATGAGGGCTGCCTTCTTCAGAGAGAGGGGGGGGTGAGAGAGGAAGAGAGGGGTAGAGAGAGTGAGACAGGGAGAGAGAGTGATTGAGGGGGGGAGGAGAGAAAGAGAGCAGCGTGTCTCTGTGTTTGGGGAGAGGAGTGGGGTATCCATTGTGCCTTGTTGTTTTGCAGCATGTGATTGGAGCCTCAGTTAAACAGATGGGTAGAGTGACATGGAAACTGGTCCAGAGAGAAGACAGATGGAGGAATGTTTTCAATTGGTGTTTCTAATTCATTTGTGCCAGACGCATCTAAACAAATTAGGAGTTGTAAAATTGTAATGACTTGCACTCAGTGCACAGAGATACGTCTCCAGAGGAATAAATGTTTTGGCATACAGGGGCTAGAGGCTTATCGATTTGCTCACAATGGCTAACGGAGTTCATCTCTCTCTGTGATGCACTGAGACATGCAGTTCCAGGGGTGGGGTTGGGCACAACATGGAGACTGGTGGAGAATTGGATCATGAATCAGGGGGATCAGGGGGACTCAGCACAAATAGTTGAACACAACTGACTGACCAGCAGCAGCTCTCCTGGGAAGTGGATTCAGAGTCCTAAACAGGCTCGATCCTGATCCTGACCATATGTTGCATCTTATATATTTGTACTTCCGGCACAGTAAATATCAGTCATGTGTAAAGCAGCCATCCGCCCCGCTGTATGCAGCCCACACAAGGAGGGGTATTTTTAGCGTATCACCCTGTCTTTTAGATGGAGCGCGTAACTCCCTCTCTGCAGGCTGAGGCTGCTGGGCTCTTTTATTTTCATCCAAACTGGAAAAGAGAGAGAGAGAGAGAGATGGAAGGAGAGAGAGAGAGAGAGAGAGAGAGAGAGAGAGAGAGAGAGAGAGAGAGAGAGAGAGAGAGAGATGAGAGAGGGAGAGATGGAAGGAGAGAGAGAGATGTGAAAGAGAAAGAAGGAGAGATGGAAGGAGAGAGAGAAATGAGAAAGAGAGAGAGGGAGAGATGGAAGGAGAGAGAGAGAGAGAGAGAGAGAGAGAGAGAGAGAGAGGGAGAGAGAGAGAGAGAGAGAGAGAGAGAGAGAGAGAGAGAGAGAGAGAGATGAGAGAGAGAGGGAGAGATGTAAGGAGAGAGAGATGAGAAAGAGAGAGGGGGAGATGGAAGGAGAGAGAGATGAGAAAGAGAGAGGGAGAGATGGAAGGAGAGAGAGAGAGAGAGAGAGAGAGATGAGAAAGAGAGGGGGAGATGGAAGGAGAGAGAGAGAGAGATGAGAAAGAGAGAGAGGGAGAGATGGAATGAGAGAGTGTGAGTCATCGAGAGCTACCTTTGTGTCACTGTCACTCTGATCCTCTTCTTCACCATCTCTCCCTCTTCATTCCTCCCTCATCTAACCATCTCTCGTTTCTCTGCTACTCTATCTATCTATCTATCTATCTATCTATCTATCTATCTATCTATCTATCGACTGTATCTCATCATCTCTTATCTCTTGTTTTTCCACCTCAATGCCGTCACATCAAAGCCAATTTCAAAGTGAGTTGCACACTAATATGGCAATCTTAGCAATCGTTTAGTTAATGATATTTCATACCATGAAGATGGATTCTAGGGTGCTAAGCTGATATTACAGATAATGACTGATATAATGTGACATAATAAGAAGCACCCGATAAGAAGCTGTAGGAAGATGATATTAATGGTTCCGCTCTGTGTTCTTAGAGGAATACAAATTGCGGAACACCTCAAATGTGTATAAACATCTCTTCCTTACGTCAAGATGTTGGTATTGCTTAACAGTACAGTAGACCTATATTCACTTACAGGTATAGCCAAACAAGATGACATTACAAATAGTCATAAGTAAACCAGTAATAGCAGAACAATAGTGGGAGCACAGTGATTATCCTTGATCGAGGTAAAATAGTCATCAGAGAAGGTAATACTGGATAATCTGGTGGATTATTGTCTCTTTAAACTGCCTGGGAGCCACGAGAGAGAGAGAGAGAGAGAGAGAGAGAGAGAGAGAGAGAGAGAGAGAGAGAGAGAGAGGTAGGTAGGTAGGTAGGTAGGTAGGTAGGTAGGTAGGT
Source organism: Oncorhynchus keta (assembly GCF_023373465.1). Classification (NCBI taxonomy): domain Eukaryota; kingdom Metazoa; phylum Chordata; class Actinopteri; order Salmoniformes; family Salmonidae; genus Oncorhynchus; species Oncorhynchus keta. Next base: position 24,867,026 of record NC_068452.1, read on the forward strand.
AGGTAGGTAGGTAGGGATTGGCTGGTGTGGTAACTTGGCCGCCCCTGTCTGTCATTCTTTTAATTAGTGTGTTTTGAATCTTTTAAGTTATTTCTCCCTTTTTAGACAAAAAACAACCAATTTTAGACTTCAAATGTTTCCTAAACTGGACCAACATCAGAGCGTGTTGTTTTGAGCAGCAGGTGTCCTACTTCAACCAATAATAATGTTGTCTCCACCCCTGTCCATGGTCAGGACCAATCACTCACCTGTGTTTGACAAGGTTAAGAAGTTCTAAAAGTCTGAATTCCTCAAGTGTGACGTTTATTGTGGCATCGTCTTCCTGTCTGAAAGAAGATGCAAATATAGTTTTTAGGGCTTGCTGTATATTTTGGCTTTGAAGAAACTGGCGGTGGTGTATATGCCACAGCCGGTGAATCTACCATTTCATTTACCTGTGTTCTTGGTAAAAACCTCTACATATGTGTCCACAATCTCTCTTTAACATTTGTCTACTTCTCTACCACCATCCTGTCCCTCAAGCTCCCTCATCCTCTTCCTCCTCCGTTTATCTTGTCTGCCATACAACCACACCTCTTTCACTATCATCATACGTCCAGATTTCTCCTTGCTGCGATTGATGGATGTCCTTTAAATAGAGTTCAGCTGTGCGCTACATTCATGTAGGTAGACATATTTCTCGTTATCTGTAATGACAAGGGGATGAAGGAGACAGATAGCTTGCTTGCTGGCTGGCCGTGCTTAATGCCTGGCTGGCTGGCTGACTGGCAGGCTGGCTGGCTGAGAGCAGATCAGACTGGAACCAGGGAGCAGAGAGCACTGGTAATTGATGTTAAAATGAAGGGATGATGAGAGGCGATTTGCTCATGAGACCTGAAGTATGGTCGGAGGAGGAGGAGCTCCAGTTGAACTAGGGACTCCAGAAGTGTTGTAACACTCAGGCAGGCGGGCGGGCAGGCAGGGGGGCAGTCAGGCAGGCGGGCAGGCAGGGGGGCAGTCAAGGCAGGCGGGCAGGCAGGGGGGCAGTCAGGTAGGCAGGGGGGCAGGCAGGCAGGCGTAACACATGGAAGTGGGTGTGGACTGCATGGTGCTGTGAATGAGCAGTATGTCCAAAACAGACTGGATGTCTCCCACACTACATATCCCCAGACAGACTCACAATAGCATGGCTCAAAACACACAGGAACACATACGCTCAGCCAACATGGCTGTCCCATCGAGGAACTTGATGATTTAACAATAACATGGCAAATGCCTTTACACTGAGAGGTATTTGTTACCTACCTCCTACTAAAGACAGAATACAAAAAAACAGAATCATTTTTCACAGAGAGAACTTGGTTGAACAAAGGCCAGTCCCATAGCGCTGAGTGAATACAACACACGCTGGAGGAAATGTGAGAGCCTGTCGACAGTTTCAACTCTGAGGTTGCAAATACAACATCCCGATGGCAGAATGCTATAGTGACAAATGCTTCACCCTCATGACAAACATCTTTAGAAGATGTGCCATGCTCAGAGGGCTGCAAAATGAGGACATTACACACACACACACACTCTTTCAAATGCATATACAGCACACACACACGCGCATCAACACACTCACTGACACATAAACAGATGATCCAAACGCGAATGATCAATCCACAATCTTCCTCCACTCATGCAACCGCAGCAGCCGACACAGTCAATATCTTGCATGCACACATTTAAAAGCAGAAAGGAAGCAGAAATAAAGCTCAACCAACACTGGAAGCTGAAGCTGGTTGAGTTTAATCTCATTACAGTTGGAGCCTTGGGCCTCTTGTCTCCTCTTCTCCACCTATTTATAGCCCCCTCACAGAGAGGAGGGTGGGCCCTGACATAAACTATGCTCCACTGGCTGGGGCTGATGTGGCCGGATTACTGACGGGCAACACAACCAATCACAGCTGGCTTGCGGTTCGGGTTCCTCTAATTTGAAGTGACAAAACGTGAGAGAGCCCCGAAATCATTCATGACAGCTGGACCACGGTCTCCAGCCACAATCTCCTCCTCTCACCCTCTGTTTTCCTCTACTCTCTAGTCTGCCTACGCCCTCTCTCCCTGGAGTCTCCTGTCCTCATCCCACCTGCCCTCCACAAAAGGCTGGTCTCCAGTGTCACCCTGGATGACAGCGAACAGGGTCTAAACACACAATGACATGTCCCTTCATCTGTCACTGGGAATAAAACTCCCAGGAGCAGAACCAGAGGAAGAAGGGGTGTGTGTGTGTGTGTGTGTGTGTGTGTGTGTGTGTGTGTGTGTGTGTGTGTGTGTGTGTGTGTGTGTGTGTGTGTGTGTGTGTGTGTGTGTGTGTGTGTGTGTGTGTGTGAGAGAGAGAGAGAGAGAGAGAGAGAGAGAGAGAGAGAGAGAGAGAGAGAGAGAGAGAGAGAGAGAGAGAGAGAGAGAGAGAGAGAGAGAGAGAGAGAGAGAGAGAGAGAGAGAGAGAGAGCGAGCGAGCGAGAGTGCACATAGCGTTAACGTCACCCTCAAAGACACCTCATTAGGCTGTTACTGTAGGTTGTGCCAGAATTACACTGGAATATACTGTAGACTCCCCACCCTGACAGTTTTCACAGTAAGGGTATGTGCATAAACTACATACATCTCCAGCGTATTTGCATATGTGTGAGTCTGTGTGTGAGAGATGGGGGCAAGAGATATTTATGTAGTAGGATGGAGCTGAGAATGGACTGATAAGGGTCAAGTGACAGAAAGAGAGAGAGAGAGAGAGAGAGAGAGAGAGAGAGAGAGAGAGAGAGAGAGAGAGAGAGAGAGAGAGAGAGAGAGAGAGAGAGAGAGAGGAAGAGAGAGAGTAAAGGCCAGGAAGGCTCATCACTGTTGTTAATTCATTTGCCAGTGTCCGAGTAAAACCCAGCCTCCGGCCTCACTCCTCCATCCGCTCTCCACGTGCTGCTGCTTGCATATGGCCACGGCCCAAGAAACGGTCATGGTATTTTAAAGAGGATCCTGCTCTCAGACTGACAAGTCCAGTATCCACCGGGAATACCAGGTCCAGTCCGTAGGGACCTTTTGACCAGCTAATAGCCTGGATGGTGGTGAGCAGGATTTTTTAAATATTTGAGTCATTTAGCATACGCTCTTATCCAGTGTGAATTACAGTAGTGAGGACAAACATTTTCATACTTTTTTTTCTGGGTAAGTCTCTAAAAGCTTGACACATCTGGATTGTGCAACATTTGCCCATTATTCTTTTCAAAATTGTTCAAGCTCTGTCAAATTGGTTGTTGATCATTGCTAGACCACCATTTTCAGGTCTTGCCATGGATGTTCTAAGCGGATTTAAGTGAAAACTGTAACTCGGCCACTCAGGAACATTCAGTGTCTTCTTGATACTTGTGGATTTAGCCTTGTGTTTTAGCTTATTGTCCCGAATTCATCTCCCAGTGTCTGGTGGAAAGCAGACTGAACCAGGTTTTAATCTAGGATTTTCCCTGTGCTTACCCCCATTCCGTTTCTTTTTTTATCCTGAAAAACTCCCCAGTCCTTAACGATTACAAGCATAACATGATGCAGCCACCGCTATGCTTAAAAATATGGTGATTGGTACTCAGTAATGTGTTGTATGGGATTAGTCCCAAACATAACACTTTGTATTCAGGACAAAAACTTAATTGCTTTGCCACGTTTGTTTTGCAGTACTACTTTAGTGCCTTGTTGTAAAGAGGAAGGATGTTTTGGAATATTTTTTATTCTGCTTCCTTCTTTCAATTAGGTTGGTATTGTGTAAATACACCGTTGTTGATCCATCCTCAGTTCCCTCATATCACAGCCATTAAAGTCTGTTTTAAAGTCACCATTGGCCTCATGGTGAAATCACTGAGTTAGGAAGGAAACCTGTATCTTTGTAGTGACTGGGTGCATTGATACACCATCCAAAGTGTAATTAATGCTCAAAAGGATATTCAATGTCAACTTGTTATTTCTTTTTACCCATCTACCAATAGGTGCCCTTCTTTGTGAGGCATCGGAAAAGCTCCCTGGTCTTTGTGGTTGAATCTGTGTTTGAAATTCACTGAGAGACCTGACAGATGTGTGGGGTACAGAAATGAGGTAGTTATTTTTAAAAATCACGTGAGTGCATGAAACGTATTATGTGACCTGTTAAGCACATTTTTACTCCTGAACTTATTTAAGCTTGCCATAACAAAGGGCTTGAATATTTATTGACATTTCAACTTTATATATTCATATATATATATATTTTTTTTATTATTATTTTTTTTTAAAGAAGAAAAACATAATTCCACTTTGACATTATCGGTTATTGTATGTTGGCCACCGACAAAAGAAAATCTCACTTGAATCCATTTTTAATTCAGGCTATTAACACAACTAAATGTTGAAGAAAAAACATCAAGCAAGGGGTGTGAATACTTCCCGAAGGCACAGTACACAGAACAGATGGACAGGACAAGACACTTTGATCTAACAGAGGTCAGGAACTGTAGAAGTGAATCCTCTCTCCTGAGGCGGAGGGAGAGACCAAGCGGAATAGCGGTGTGCATTGCCAGGTCCCGCTGTACACCTAACAGTGGGCTGTATGGCTATACATCAAGGCTTCTCATACATTATGTAGAAACGCTGTTTTCAATAACCTTGTCAAGACGCTACCTTGGAAAGTGCTGCTCTATATTCCAAAGCCATATATTGCTGTTTGTGCTTGGATGCCTTTTGTGGCAGGATTTCTCAGAATCATGCCTATGCTTTAGCAATAGCAATGATTTGGTTTGCTTGCTACAGAGAATGAGTAAGGTGCTACGGATGTAGGATCTTCATTTGATCAGAGAAGCAAACGTTAACTTGTAGTGCATCCAAGGTGTAAAAAGGCTTCTAAAGTTTGTAATTTACACTTTAAAATGTCAGACTTGATTTGCCCTGATGAAAAGTGTGTCAACCCCTACAAAAAATGTCTATTAATTATAATCCACATAATAATTCACATTTCCTGTTGGTGCAGGATTATTTTCAAATGAAGACCCTACATCTGTCGATGCTGCACTCATATGGGTGTGCACATCCACCCACACAAACACTCACACACACACCAAACCCACAGACAGCCATCGATACTCAAAAGTTGAAATATGAAGAAAAAAAAGTATAATCAAATTCATGAAGCATTTCAATCTAGTCAGTGTGTTTCTACATCAAACATGACTAACGTAAAAATACGAATATCTGCAAACATCTCAAGTTTTGTCACACCTATCTATAAATACCATAGCAAGTAGCACACATTTCCTGGTGCCACATCAACTAAATATATATTTGTGAACAAAAATTTTATTTGTCTGGCGGTTATGTAAAGATGGTGAGTCAGAAACAGTTGCTTCCAGATCAATTCCCATACAACCACAGCAGAGCAGAGACAAGCAAGACCAAGACAGGCCAACGGAGGCCAATTTCTCCTCCATCTCTACACACACTCACCAGCTCACTCTCTCTCTCTCTCTCTCTCTCTCTCTCCCTAGAGAACACAACCTCTCCGGCATTTCAAAATCAACACATTAATCATGTCATAAGTCAGACGTGTTCTATTTTCTCAATCAGAATGTATTGCTAAATACTGTACATGGTGATATTATGGCACAATGATCAACGTGTATTATTTCCAATCCAATAGGGAAAAGAGGACATATAGACAAGGCACGGCCATGTATTGGCTCTGCTGAAGCCAGAGACTACAGTATAGTTTGATAGTCAGCCAGTGATATATTCTGCAGCCTGCGATAGCTGCCATCTGTCCTTCCTCTGTAAGCGGGACCCGGGATTGCCACCTTCTTCTAATTATCCACTGACTTGGGAGATTGAGTTCCTGCCAGTAATTCTGGGAAAGATGTATCCCATGGGGCCTGGTGTATAAGGCAGCAGAACGACAGGAAGTAAAACTGCCGTTGCCTCAGCCTGCATACTCTATACAGATACACACAGGACTGACTCTCTCATGTCTGGCTGCATTCGATGTGCTGTGGCTAGCCACATTCCATTCCCAGGTGATGTCATCCACTCAGTTCCGCCCTGATTCGCTGTGAGTTGCTGACCTAAACGAGGTACTTTCTCCGCCTTTGTGTGTCTGTGTGTGTCTGTGTGTGTCTGTATGTGTCTGTGTGTGTCTGGGTGTGTCTGTGTATGTCTGTGTGTGTATGTATGTGTCTGTATGTGTCTGTGTGTGTCTGGATGTGTCTGTGTGTGTCTGGGTGTGTCTGTATGTGTCTGTGTGTCTGTGTGTGTCTGTGTGTGTCTGTGTGTGTCTGGGTGTGTCTGTATGTGTCTGGGTGTGTCTGGGTGTGTCTGGGTGTGTCTGGGTGTGTCTGTGTGTGTCTGGGTGTGTCTGTGTGTGTCTGGGTGTGTCTGGGTGTGTCTGTGTGTGTCTGTGTGTGTCTGGGTGTGTCTGTGTGTGTCTGTGTGTGTCTGGGTGTGTCTGTGTGTGTCTGGGTGTGTCTGTATGTGTCTGTGTGTGTCTGGGTGTGTCTGGGTGTGTCTGGGTGTGTCTGTATGTGTCTGTGTGTGTCTGGGTGTGTCTGGGTGTGTATGTGTGATCCCTTTTGTACCTTGCATTAGTTTTCCATTCTGCTCTGCTTCTTTCCCATCTCCAGTATGACTACTAGGTTATTGATGGATGGGAGATGTGCTGTGACATCCAGTCTCTCCTCTTCAGTCAGGCAGCCTCTCCTCTGAGAGAGAGCAGCAGACTCCTAAAGCACCCTCCTGCCCACCCACCCACGGCACCAGCATTACAATTTCACAATGGGATTGTGGGCCCCTACGCTTCTACTGGGATTAGAGTGGTCTCTCTAGAGTGTAGAGTCTAGTAGAGTCTAGTAGTTCACTGGGTAACATAGGGGAGAAAGAACTCTCTACACCTCCAAATTGCTGTGGAGTTTCTAAGATTGGGTGTTTGGCAGTGTCACACAAGGGAATTGAAATGATTAAATAACACTACAGGAATATGACTTGGTCTCAGTAATAATACTACAGGACTCTCAGGAATATGACTTGGTCTCAGTAATAATACTACAGGTCTCTCAGGAATATGACTTGGTCTCAGTAATAATACTACAGGTCGCTGTCAGGAATATGACTTGGTCTCAGTAATAACACTACAGGTCTCTCAGGAATATGACTTGGTCTCAGTAATAATACTACAGGTCTCTCTCAGGAATATGACTTGGTCTCAGTAATAACACTACAGGTCTCTCAGGAATATGACTTGGTCTCAGTAATAATACTACAGGTCTCTCTCAGGAATATGACTTGGTCTCAGTAATAATACTACAGGTCTCTCTCAGGAATATGACTTGGTCTCAGTAATAATACTACAGGTCTCTCAGGAATATGACTTGGTCTCAGTAATAATACTACAGGTCTCTCAGGAATATAACTTGGTCTCAGTAATAATACTACAGGTCTCTCAGGAATATGACTTGGTCTCAGTAATAATACTACAGGTCTCTCTCAGGAATATGACTTGGTCTCAGTAATAATACTACAGGTCTCTCTCAGGAATATGACTTGGTCTCAGTAATAATACTACAGGTCTCTCTCAGGAATATGACTTGGTCTCAGTAATAATACTACAGGTCTCTCAGGAATATAACTTGGTCTCAGTAATAATACTACAGGTCTCTCAGGAATATGACTTGGTCTCAGTAATAATACTACAGGTCTCTCAGGAATATGACTTGGTCTCAGTAATAATACTACAGGTCTCTCTCAGGAATATGACTTGGTCTCAGTAATAATACTACAGGTCTCTCTCAGGAATATGACTTGGTCTCAGTAATAATACTACAGGTCTCTCAGGAATATGACTTGGTCTCAGTAATAATACTACATGTCTCTCTCAGGAATATAACTTGGTCTCAGTAATAATACTACAGGTCTCTCAGGAATATGACTTGGTCTCAGTAATAATACTACAGGTCTCTCAGGAATATGACTTGGTCTCAGTAATAATACTACAGGTCTCTCAGGAATATGACTTGGTCTCAGTAATAATACTACAGGTCTCTCAGGAATATGACTTGGTCTCAGTAATAATACTACAGGTCTCTCAGGAATATGACTTGGTCTCAGTAATAATACTACAGGTCTCTCTCAGGAATATGACTTGGTCTCAGTAATAATACTACAGGTCGCTGTCAGGAATATGACTTGGTCTCAGTAATAATACTACAGGTCTCTCAGGAATATGACTTGGTCTCAGTAATAATACTACAGGTCTCTCAGGAATATGACTTGGTCTCAGTAATAATACTACAGGTCTCTCAGGAATATGACTTGGTCTCAGTAATAATACTACAGGTCTCTCTCAGGAATATGACTTGGTCTCAGTAATAATACAACAGGTCTCTCAGGAATATGACTTGGTCTCAGTAATAATACTACAGGTCTCTCAGGAATATGACTTGGTCTCAGTAATAATACAACAGGTCTCTCAGGAATATGACTTGGTCTCAGTAATAATACAACAGGTCTCTCAGGAATATGACTTGGTCTCAGTAATAATACTACAGGTCGCTGTCAGGAATATGACTTGGTCTCAGTAATAATACTACAGGTCTCTCAGGAATATGACTTGGTCTCAGTAATAATACTACAGGTATCTCAGGAATATGACTTGGTCTCAGTAATAATACTACAGGTCTCTCAGGAATATGACTTGGTCTCAGTAATAATACTACAGGTATCTCAGGAATATGACTTGGTCTCAGTAATAATACTACAGGTCTCTCAGGAATATGACTTGGTCTCAGTAATAATACTACAGGTCTCTCTCAGGAATATTACTTGGTCTCAGTAATAATACTACAGGTCTCTCTCAGGAATATGACTTGTTCTCAGTAATAATACTGGCAAAAAGCTTCACGGTTTAGTGTTTGTTCTTTGTTTTGTCTGCGTCATTTTTTAATAAAGAGAAAATGTACGCTTACCATGCTGCACTTTGGTCCAGTCCTTCAGCTAGCCGTGACAAAATGGTACCGTCAAAGCATCATATTTCTGTGTCATATAAAACCTTGTGGGTGACATCAGGTTGTTATATTACTATTATAGTGACACATGGTCACACATGGGTTATCCAGCTATGTCACTGTTTTAACTCATTTAGCAGACTACCAATCTGTATCTAAACAAACTAATCCACTTCCATTCCTCTCTCTAGGTATCCATAATAACAAGGCTATTCAGTTGAGTCATTACGGCAGATTGCAGCACTATGGATTCTTGGAAGGGTGATGATGTAAATGGTAGCGCTGCATGAACAGATTTGAAGTATTATTAACAGGGGTGTGACTTTAGGGGAAGCAGGAGATGAGATAATGCAGAGCACAATGGTAGTGGCGGGCAGCTCATCTCACCTGGGGAGATGGAGCGATGGAGAGGAGAGCGAGAGACATTGAGATTCAGAAAATGCACGGTGAACAGAAGAGATCGTCTGCTATCTCGATCACGGTGAACTCGGTGGACGAGAGGAGAGGGGTAGTGGGAAGAGGAAGAAATGAGAGAGTTAAGATAAAGGGGAGGGAACAGCAGTGTGATTGACACAGCAGTTGGCAAGAGAGAGAACCTGAGAGGCATCAGGGATCTTATGAAGAGGACAGAAGCGCAGATTTGGGAGAGAAAGAGAGGAGAGAAAAGCCAATATTTCTACCATTTAATAGAGCTGATGGGAGAGTAGACCAGCGCTGGGAGACGTGCGGTGATCGAAGTTAGTCATTACAGTGGACAAGAAGTCCTATTAACAATATTGTTATATAAGGAGAAATAGAAGAGTCAACAGGGCTTATCAAGAATAACAAGCCAGCTGAGAGGATGACGGGGTGTGGAACACCTGATATTCTGTAGAGAGAGAGAAGGGGGAGAGAGAATGAGATAAAAGGACAATGAGAGAGAAATCACTGGAGACAGGTAAGTGGATTCAAGGCGTTTGAAGAGAAAAGACGACGACTAGCCGGAGGTCACGTATAAAACGCTGAATATCATAAACGAAGAAATGTGTTGAGAGTCATGCAGACTAAAGAAGACAGCAAGGTTATAAATAGCCGATATGCAGCAGAACGTCCAATAGACAGACAGCAGGAGAGATGGAGGCTCTGGTTAGCAGAAATGATGGATCTAGACTAGAGAGAGAGGGGGAACATGGAGGAAGCCAAAACAGAGCCTGCAGGTACTTGAGCAGAGGACATAGTAATGAGAAGGAGAAGCTACATCTGGAGAGGCCCTGAAGGACCCCCGTTTTACTCACTGGCCTGAGCTAGTGTGTGAAACAACCTGTTATAGGTGTCAGTGGAGAACGGCTGAACGTCTGGCTTTTCTGGATCAGCCTGAGTGAACACTGAACAGATAGAGAACTACGGCTGTATGAGCAGCCATCAGACACGAATTAGGACCAAATGTTAACACGGAAACACACTGTATGTGCAGAGAAAAGACTAACCTGCATCTGAACCAAACCGTTTACACAACATAAATGAAAAAAGACAAATTGGGGTTATCATACATTATGTATTGTTAGTATAAGTCATGCACAGTACATGCACCGTATGTGCATATGAGTATATGGTATGTGTTGTTGAGTCTGTATATCGACAGTATGGGAACCTCACAATGCAGCTGGATGTGATCAACTGCAGGTCCTTCTAATTAGGTGGTAACTGATTATGGCAGCGAGCCAATCAGCAGTTACAAGAGCAACCACAGAGTTTAGCACTCACTCCGGGATGGTGGCGACATGGGAGGCGAAGGCGGAGTGGATGCCTCAAGCTGTAGGGGAGGGAGGGGTGGAAATGGTTGGAGATTCAGGCGAGTGAGTGAGATACTTTCAGAGCACTGTGACTTCTCGGCGGGGGGTTCAGAGGGCAAGGCTGCAGAAACATCCCAACAGCTCTCATAATGTATGTGTGGAGGTCATGTGCCGAAACATCAACCAGTAATACCCATCAGAGGCTTTTTAGGTAAATGTAGCTATTATACACATCCATAAAACAAGTAACCATAGCAACAGGTTCCTCTTTCAGCATCTGTCATTCTTCTGATAACTAACTTTCCAGAGTGTATTGGGCTTGAGGGGTAGAGAGAGAGAGAGAGAGAGAGAGAGAGAGAGAGAGAGAGAGAGAGAGAGAGAGAGAGAGAGAGAGAGAGAGAGAGAGAGAGAGAGAGAGAGAGAGAGAGAGAGAGAGAGAGAGAGAGAGAGAGAGAGAGAGAGAGAGAGAGAGAGAGAGAGAGAGAGAGAGAGAGAGAGAGAGAGAGAGAGAGAGAGAGAGAGAGAGAGAGAGAGAGAGAGAGAGAGAGAGAGAGAGAGAGAGAGAGAGAGAGAGAGAGAGAGAGAGAGAGAGAGAGAGAGAGAGAGAGAGAAAGACAGAGAGAGAGAGAGAGAGAGAGAGAGAGAGAGAGAGAGAGAGAGAGAGAGAGAGAGAGAGAGAGAGAGAGAGAGAGAGAGAGAGAGAGAGAGAGAGAGAGAGAGAGACAGAGAGAGAGAGAGAGAGAGAGAGAGAGAGAGAGAGAGAGAGAGAGAGAGAGAGAGAGAGAGAGAGAGAGAGAGAGAGAGAGAGAGAGAGAGAGAGAGAGAGAGAGAGAGAGAGAGAGAGAGAGAGAGAGAGAGATAACACATGAACAGTCTGATAACACATGGGGAGTCACAGTCAGCCACTCAGACTCTGAAACAGGTTACATTATACAGCATGGACAAGATAACTAGTTGAATTTGTAAAACATTTATGAAAGCAGTCTCTACTCAGGTTGACTGGATGTTATAGAAATCCAACTTCCACACACACGGTTGTTTTCCTCCACAGGAGGCTGGGGCCCACAGAGGACCATGATGATCGACTGATGTGGTTTCTGAGAGATTGAAAAACAGCTTCTATCTCAAGGCCATCAGACTGTTAAATAGCCATCACTAGCCGGCTTCCACCCGGTTACTCAACCCTGCACCTTAGAGGCTGCTGCCCTATATACATAGACATGGAATCACTGGTCACCTACATAATGGAAAAGTAGTCACTTTAATAATGTTTACTTACTGCTTTACTCATCTCATATGTATATACTGTATTCTATTCTACTGTATTTTACTCAATGCCACTCCAACATTGCTCGTCCTAATATTTATACATTTCTTAACTCCATTCTTTTACTTTAGATTTCACAATATCATCTGCTAAATATGTGTCGGTGACCAATAGAACTTGATTAGATTTGATACATGGCAAAGCAGACAGTCCAAAAATAAATGAAAAGGAGGATTGTTTTAAAGTTTGTATCTTAGAGCATTAAGAAAGATCAGGATGTATATCTTTTTTTACGCATAATTAACCCTTTTCTTTGACACGGAACTACTTCCGTGTACTATACTTCCATCCAGTTGTTCAACTGGTACCGGGCTACATTCAGACGAGTCTTGTGTGCATCCTAGAGCTAAACAACCAACACGTATGTGTTTGTGAGAGTCTCACCTTTCGACAGTAGGGGTGCGCGGATAAAATCACTGGGGAAGCCAAGCCAGGGGGGAAAGGCCATATTACCACTTATATGTTGTGATAATTAACCTGTTAGTTCATGTGATATGTAGGCCTAAAGGCCGAGACAATAAGAAGACACAGTGGCAGAAGAAATTCAACCACACCTTTGTTTCATTACAAAACCGGAGAGCAACATCTGTCCGATAAAGTCCACAAAGCATATTGCATGAAACAAACAGTTACATGACCTACAGCATGGTCAAGCAAGTTAATGTTTCTGAAATATTCGGACCACTAAACAACTACTGATTTAGAACCATGGAGAGTTCCCGCAAGCATTGGCGGTTCTGGGGGGGTAGTGCCCCTGTCACAACAATTTTGGACCCCCTTGTGACTCCACTAAATGTGGAGTATGAAATCATTTTTACATAACTCATTTTTGCTATCGTTTTTTATTTTACATCCGTTATTAGACAGTGGCAACGATGATGATTATATGAACATGGTCTTTTGCCTGCTAATGCCTGCAATGCAGTGAAGAAAACGATATGACAACACCAGCATCTAATGTAACTGGCCCCTCTAACAGTACAACTGGCCCCAGCTTGGCCCCCCCAGTTGAAATGGCCTAGGACCGCCACTGCCCGCAAGTCACAAAGACAACAGGAGCTGCCTCCACTATTCCAGCACCATTTCAACTTCAACATCATTAAATCAACTATGATTAGTCTAAAACAGTGGCAATTAAAAGATACCCAAAACTATTTAGTCCAATCAAAGTAAGCTAAATATCACGTGGCTGTCCATGGTACTGATTTCTGTGTATGTGCGTGCATATGTCGAAAAAACATGTTAACTCACCCTAATTGTACAGAAACACCAATGGCATTCTCCTCTCTTTCATGTTGCTGACACAGTCTATGACGCTGTCATACAGTACACACTTTTAGTTTTTGTTGTCCGAGGCGACTTGGCTAAATTGCTTGCTCGCTAGACTATCTTCCTTTCATGGGCAAAAATTAGTCAGCCAGTTAGCATTAGCCTACTACATCTAGCTACATGTTGAACTTCCATCCTCTCAGGCCAGAGGCACAATGTGTGAATCTATTGATCAGAATCAGATCAGAATCGACATTATAATCAATGGCCAGTTAGGAGAATTAAGTAAAACCACAAGTCAAAACCCTATCTCCGTCCATGGCTAATTTAGGAAAGGGACCATTTTAGCTAGCTAGCTAGCCACAAGAGCACGACAACACAGCAAGATGCAACAAATAAAGTTTGTTTCTGTTAATGGCATTTGGCTTGATGTGATGTGATTGGTGTGAAGCCAAATCCAAGCTGGCTTCACCAGGACCATTCCCAGTTGAGCTCACTCAGTTTAAATGCATCCTGGCCTCCCTTGCCTTTAATGCTACAGGCGGCAACAATATCATACACTTTTTGACCAGACAGCATCAGATAGATAGGCTGCACATACAAAGACAGAGGGGCGCTGTTTTGTTCGCTCGGATGCCTTCTCTCCGGTGAGATACATTCAGCCTCTTGTGAATTGAAGGGAAATGATGAAACACAGAGAGGTAAAATGTACATTATTCTATATTTTTGGGAAGCCTGGCTTCCCTTGGCACCCATGGATACACGCCACTGCCTTTCCATGGTGTGGTCATATTAGTGTGCAGCCTAACTGTTCAGACTCTACAGACAGAAGTTGGCTCTTGTGGGGGTCAAATGGTCAAATCGATAATTAGAACCAGGGCCTCATAGGATGGATATGTAACCTGAAAACTAGCTGTTGGTAGAGGGGTTTGGACCTCTCTTTGTGATTGGTCTATGAACTTATACCGCCTGGTGATGTTACCAGGTAAGCTAAAACTCAACCCATGCAAAACCTGCTGATTAGAAGGTCCTGCATAGATTGTATTTTCAACAGAAACTATCAGGAAATAACACATTTACAGTGTTCCATTCATCAGCTGTTGTACAATATTTGACAAAAAAACTGGAAAAACTGAATTTTGACTGCACAGGGTCTTTAAAAATTCTAACATGTGCCATCAGCAGGACATCAGTAAGGGAATGAGCAGATGTGCGTGAAGCTGTGTCCCTTAGAAACCATGGGCCTGAAGGAAGCTACACTAACCCTGGGTTACAGAGAGGGAGAGCTGCCTGCTAGAGACAAACTGTTAGTAATAAAGCCCAGGCACCCAGCTCACAACTTTCATTATTATTCTGATGTCAGCGCGGGGGGGCGGGATAAAGCCCGAATAAATGAAAAGAATGAAAATGGCGTGACTCCCCCCATCCCAACCCCCCTACGATATGAATGTAGATAAAACAAGCCTTATTACCATCCAGACACAGCTAACACACCATCCTGCCACCAACACACACAGACACACACACAGACACACACACACAGACACACACATATACACACACACACACACACACACACATACACAGACACACACATACACACACACACAGACACACAAGACACACACACACACACACATGCACAAACATATTTGATTAAAAACAAACCACTCCCATAATATTTATTCATACAAACGTACGCATATTCATACATACGCTGTCCTAATTGCAGAAACCCACAAACAGATGCACACAATTTCACTAATGACCGAAAGTGCACACTTAGACACAGACATTATTCTGACCTCACAAACACACTGTTGTGTACACACAAAATACACACAATCACAGACACACACAGCCTCTACTTATCAGCCACCGCTCAAAAAAACACCCTTATGCTGTGTTTACACAGGCAGACCAATTTTGTTCCTTTTTTAACTCATTTAGCATTTTAATATTTTTTATTATTATCTATTTATTTATCTATTTTTTAACTATTTTTTTAAATTGGGAAGGTTGGAGGTATATTATCAATTTCAAATTATATGTTAATAAAACCTATACCCGTAGGCTGATACTCAAACAATGAAGAAAAAAGGATGAAATATATACAGAGTTTAAGCTATAATAAAACAGGGAAACAAAACAAAACATTTGTGGGCCTTCACACTCAACCTCCCACCCCATTCCCCCAAACCCACTCAGCCAACACCCAACACAACCTCACCCAGCCAACACCCAACCCAAACACACTCAGCCAACACCCAACCCAACCCCACTCAGCCAACACCCCAACAATCCCACCCAGCGAACACCCCAACCCAGCCCCACCCAGCACACACCCCAACCCAGCCCCACCCAGCCAACACCCCAACCCAGCCCCACCCAGCAAACACCCCAACCACACTCAGCCAACACCCCAACCCAAACCCACCCACCCAGCCAACACTCAACCCCACCCAGCCAATGCAACACACCAACCCAGCCCCACGAATCCAACACCCCAAACCAGCCCCACCTAGCCATCACACCAACCCCACTCAGCCAACACCAAAACCCAACCCCACCCAGTCCATCCAACACACTGACCCAACCCCACTCAGCCAACACCCCTAACCAACCCCACCCAGCCAACACCCGACTCAACCGCACTAAGCCAACACCCCAACCCAACACTAACCAGACCAGACCAGCCAACACCCCAACCCCACTCAGCCAACACCCCAACCCAACCACACCCAGCCCATCCAACACCCCAAACCCACTCAAACAACAACCCAACCTAACACAACCCCATCCAGGGAACACCCCAACCCAGCCAACACCCCAACTCCACACATCCAACACCCCAACCCGACCCAGCCCCACTCAGCCAACACCACAACCCAACCCAGCCAACACCCCAACACCCCACCCATCCAACATCCCAACCCCACCCAGCCAACACCCCAACCCAGCCCCACCCCCCCACCCAGCCAACACCCCAACCCCACCCATCCAACACCCCAACCCCACCCAGCCCCACTCAGCCAACACCCCAACCCAACCCCACCCAGCCCATCCAACACTACATCCCAGCCCCACTTAGCAAACACCTCAACCCAACCCCACCCATCCAACACCCCAACCCAACCCCACCCAGCCAACACCCCAACCGAGCCCCACTCATCCAACACCCAAACACAGCCCCACTCAGCCAACACCCCAACCCAACCCCACCCAGCCCATCCAACACTACATCCCAGCCCCACTTAGCAAACACCTCAACCCAACCCCACCCATCCAACACCCCAACCCAACCCCACCCAGCCAACACCCCAACCGAGCCCCACTCATCCAACACCCAAACACAGCCCCACTCAGCCAACACCCCAACCCAACCACACCCAGCCCATCCAACACCCCAACCACACTCAAACAACACCCCAACCCAACCCCATCCATCCAACACCCCAACCCAACCCCACCCAGCCCCACTCAGCCAACACCCCAACCCCACTCAGCCAACAACCCAACCCAACCCAACCCCATCCAGGGAACACCCCAACCCAGCCCCACTCAGCCAACACCATAACCCAACACAGCCAACACCCCAACCCCACCCATCCAACATACAAAACCCCACCCAGCCAACACCCCAACCCAGCCCCACCCACCCAGCCAACACCCCAACCCCACCCATCCAACACCCCAACCCCACCCAGCCCCACTCAGCCAAGACCCCAACCCAACCCCACCCAGCCCATCCAACACTACATCCCAGCCCCACTTAGCAAACACCCCAACCCAACCCCACCCATCCAACACCCCAACCCAACCCCACCCAGCCAACACCC
The DNA here is from genome assembly GCF_023373465.1 of Oncorhynchus keta. Lineage (NCBI taxonomy): Eukaryota > Metazoa > Chordata > Actinopteri > Salmoniformes > Salmonidae > Oncorhynchus > Oncorhynchus keta. The sequence goes on from NC_068452.1 coordinate 24,884,250, forward strand.
CAACCCAGCCCCACTCATCCAACACCCAAACACAGCACCACTCAGCCAACACCCCAACCCAACCACACCCATCCAATACTACAACCCAGCCCCACTTAGCCAACACCCCAACCCAACCCCACTCAGCCAACACCCCAACCCAACCCCACTCAGCACAGCCAACACCCCAACCCCACCCAGCCAACACGTCTCCACACAACCAACCCAACCCCACCCAAGTCAACATGTCTCCATAAAACCAATGTCTCCACACAGCCAACATGTCTCCACACAACCACCCCAACCACACCCAGCCAACATGTCTCCATACAACCACCCCAACCCCTCCCAGCCAACATGTCTCCACACAACCACCCCAACCCCACCCAGCCAACACCCCACCCAGCCAACATGTCTCCACACAACTACCCCAACCCTTCCCAGCCAACACCCAAACCCAGCCCCACACAGCCAACACCCCAATCCCACCCAGCCCAGCCAACACCTCAACCCAGCCCCACCCATCCAACACCCCAACCCAACCCCACCCCACCCAGCCCATCCAACACTACAACCCAGCCCCACTTAGCCAACACCCCAACCCAACCCCACCCAGCCCATCCAATTCTACAACCCAGCCCCACTTAGCCAACACCCCAACCCAACCCCACCCATCCAACACCCCAACCCAACCCCACCCAGCCCAGCCCAGCCAATACCCCAACCCATCCCCACTCAGCCAACACCCAAACCCAGCCCCACTCAGCCAACACCCCAACCCAACCCCACTCAGCCAACACCTCAACCCCACCCAGCCAACAAGTCTCCACACAACC